>NW_024081072.1:0-5391 GCF_003009895.1 Hyaena hyaena
AGACTCTTGAATGCTGACAAAAACTGAGGACTGATGGATGTGGGGGGGAGGGGGGGATGGGCATGGAGAAGGGCACTTTGGGGATGAGCACTGAGTGTTATGTGGAAACTAATTTGACAATAAACTATTTGTAAAAAAAATAAAATAAAAAAAAATGTGAATGATCTAAACATAGCAATTAAAAAACACAAACTATCAGAATGGGTTTATCAAAACAAGACCTTACTGTTTGCCATGTATAAGAAATCTACTTTAAACACAAAGACACAGATAGATTAACAATAATTTTTTTTTAAAAAGCTGGAAGAGCTACACTTATTTCAGACAAAACAAACGTTACATCAAGAAAAATTATTAGGGATAAAGGAAACATCACACAATGATAAAGGGGTAAATTCTCCAAAAAGACGTAACATTTTTAAAGTGTGTATGTACCTAACAACAGCATCAAAATACATGAAGCAAGAACCAATAGAAGTACAAGGAGCAGGGAGCCTGGGTAGCTCAGTCAGTTAAGTGTCTGACTTTGGTTCAGGTCATGATTTTGTGGTTTGTGAGTTTGAGCCCCACATCGGGCTCTGTGGTGACAGCTCAAAGCCTAGGGCCTGCTTAGGGTTCTGTGTTTCCCTCTCTCTCTGCCCCTCCCCCACTCACATTCTGACTCTCTCTAAAAAGTAATAAACATTAAAAAGAAAAAAAGAAGTACAAGGAGAAATCGACAAATCCACGATTACAGATGGAGACTTCAACACCACTCCAACAGTAACTGACAGTTCCAGCAGCCAGAAAATCAGATTATAGTTGAATTGAACAGAATCATCAATCAACTGGATCTGACATGTATAGATTACTTTATCCAGCAACAGCAGAATATATTCTTCTCAAGATGACACAGAATATTCACCAACATAGACCACATTCTGGGTCATAAAAACAACTTTAATAAAGGTAAAAGAATGAAATTCACACAAAACACACTCTCAGAGTACAATGGATTTAAATAGCAATCAATAATAGAAAGATAGTTGAACAATCTCCAAATATTTGGAGATTAACAAAACACTTCTAAATAACACATGGGTCAAAGAGGAAATCTCAAGCAAAATATGAAAGTGTGTCGAGCTAAATGAAAATACAACTTATCACAGTTTGCAGGATACAACAAAGCAGTATTTTGAGTGAAATCTATAATACTAAATGCATACATTAGAAAAAAAGAAAAATCTAAAGCCAACAATCTAAGCTTCTGATAAAACTAGAAAAAGAGCCAAAAAAATTCAAAGAAAGCAAAAAAATAAAAATAAGACATAATGAAAATTTGATCAGAAATCAGTATCATTGCTGGTGAGGATGTGGAGAAATGGGCACCCTCCTACACTGTTGGGAATGTAAACTGGTACAGCCACTCTGGAAAACAGTGTGGAGGTTCCTCAAAAAATTAACAATAGAACCCCTATCACCCAGCAATAGCACTGCTAGGAATTTACCCAAGGGATGCAGGAATGCTGATGCATAGGGGCACATGGACCCCAGTGTTCATAGCAGCACTTTCAACAATAGCCAAATCATGGAAAGAGCCAAAATGTCCATCAACTGGTGAATAGAGCAAGAAGATGTGGTTTATGTATACAATGGAATACTACATGGAAATGAGAAATAATGAAATCTGGGCATTTGTAGCAATGTGGATGGAACTCAGGAGTGTTATGCTAAGTGAAATAAGTCAGGCAGAGAAGGAGATATCATATGTTTTCACTCATATGTGGAACAGGAGAAACTTAACAGAGGACCATGGGAGGGGAAGGGGAAAAATATAGTTGGGGAGAGGGAGGGAGGCAAACCATGAGAGACTCTTGAATACTGAGAACAAACTGAGGGCTGATGGAGGTGGAGGAGAGGGGAAGGCGGGGTGATGGGCATGGAGGAGGGCACTTGTTGGGATGAGCACTGGGTGTTATATGTAAGTGATGAATCACTGAATTCTGCTCCTGAAATCATTACTACACTATATGTTAACTAACTTGGATTTAAATAAAATTGTAAAACAAAAAACAACATTCAATCTATTATTAGTAATTGTCGTTTTCAGAAACAAAGACCATGAAACCATTCCTATCTTTACTGAGTAAATCAACAAATATGAACTGAATGCCTACTGGGTGGCTAGCATATATGCTGACTGCATAATTGTGAACAAGATGCTCACAGTATCTCTGGAGGAGGTACACAGAAAACATTGAGCGGATAAGTAGTGTAATGATGGGAAGTGCAAAGTATTGTGGATGTATTTGGAGGGGACACAAAACAGTTTTAGGGGTTTAGGGATCAAAATCGTGAATAGGTATTAGCTTGGGAAAGAAGGAGCTCTGCACTTTCTAAAGAATGTGCTCTGTTTTTATTAGTTTGTTTTTATGTCTTGTTCTGATCAGGTGTTGGTTTTTCTGGTGATTATGAATGCTTTCAGATCATTTGATCATATTTTCTTTTTTTTTAAACGTTTATTTATTTATTTTTGAGAGACAGAGAGAGCGAGCATGAGTGGGGAGGGGCAGAGAGAGAGAGGGAGACAGATTCTGAAGTAGGCTCCAGGCTCTGAGCTGTCAGCACAGAGCTCAATGCGGGGCTCGAACTCACAGACTGCGAGATCATGACCTGATCCAAAGTTGGACGCTTAACTGACTGAGCCACCCAGGCGCCCCTTGATCATATTTTCTGAATGCAGCTTCTGTCTATTTTCTGCATTAAGCATTTCTTTCTCTGGGTCAAAATTAAATGGAGAGAATCAGTTTTTTAAAAATGTTCACTTTATCACAATCGTTATCCAAAAGTGCAAAATCCCAAAGTGCAGTAAAAATACTAACAGAAATTTGTGTTCTAAAACTAACAGTTACACATGAATGTAGGTAGGACTAAATAGGTATACGATTAGAGATTAAAATAACTTTTTTCTTTTTTTTTTTAATGTTTATTTTTGAGAGAGAGAGAGAGAGAGAGAGCACAAGTGGGGTAGGGACAGAGAGGGAGACACCAAATCCAAAACAGTCACCAGGCTGCAAGCTGTCAGCAGAGCCTGATGCAGGGCTTGAACTCACTGACCGTGAGATCATAACCTGAGCCCAAGTCGGCTACCTAACTGACTGAGCCATCCAAGTGCCCCAAAACAATTTTCTTTAATAAACAGCAGAGAACCATATCTATTACAGAGACTATAGAAGTTGAAGCTATTTCACAGTTAAAAACTTATCAGACCTCACTAACAATTCTTAGAGAACAGGAGTCACTAGGCACTGAAATCTGTTACTTTTTTTTTTTTTAATGTTTATTTACTTTTAAGAGAGGGAAAGAGCAGGGTAGAAGAAGAGAGAGGGGGAGACATAGAATCTGAAGCAGGCTCCAGGCTCTGAGCTGTCAGCATAGAGCTCAGCATGGGGCCCAAACTCATGAGCTGTGAGATCATGACCTTAAGTCAGAGGCTTAACTGACTGAGCCACTCAGGTGCCCCACAAAATCTATTATAATTCTTTATTTAAAATTTTTTAATATTTATTTCTGACAAAGAGAGAGAGAGAGTGAGAGAGAGAGAGAACAGGTGAGGGTCAGAGAGAGAGAGGAAGACAGAGAATCTGAAACAGGCTCCAGGCTCTGAGCTGGCTGTCAGCACAGAGCTGATGCAAGGCTCGAACCCACAAACCACAAGATCATGGCCTGAGCCAAAGTCGGAAGCTTAACCAACTGAGCCACCCAGGCACCCCAAAGTCTATTATAATTCTTATACTAAGCTTCACAGTTACTTAAATCTACACTGTCCAAATGTTTTTATTCTATGACATATTAAAAAACATAGAGGAACACTAACAATCAGTTCTTCATTAACAGTTCTCACCTCAAGACCTGTAAGGAGCCTTTCCAGTCCTTCTGGAATGCTCTTTGCCCAAATATCTGATCTGCAAAGCCATTCAAATGTCATCTCATCAGAAATGCCTTCTTAGACCATCCTACTTAAAAACAATAAGCCATTCCCAATCACTCTATTTGGTGTAGAGTTCTACATACATAATAGCTCAAGGGAATTGTACAATTTATCTTCAATAACTGCTCTCTGCTTCTCTTTTGTCTGCTTCAGTTTTTGAGGGGGAGAGTTGTATATTAAAACCTCTAACTGTAACTGTTGATATTTCTATTTCTCTCTCCAGTTCTCTGCTCTTGCTTGATATAATTTAAGGGTATGTTAAGTGCATATAAGTCAATAATAGATATATACTTAGGGTTTTTTTTCAGATAAAATTGACATATTAATCTTAGGTGTACAACATTATATATATATATATATATAAATGATTGCAAGGTCTAATGTCATCACCATACAATTAAACATTTTACCATTAATTTTTTAAAGTTTAATTTTTAGTATTAAAAATTCATATTATTTTAAGCAATGTACAGTTGAACAATGCAGGGGTTAGTGGCATCGACCCCCTGCGCAGCTGACAATCCTGAGAATATATATATAACTTCTGATTATCCAAAAATTTTGGTCAGCCTACTGCTGACCAAAGCCTTACCAATGACATAAACAGTTAACACATATTGGGTATGTTATATGTATTATACATTGTATTCCTACAATAAAGTAAGCTAGAGAAAAATATTAAAAAAGATCATAAATAAAATACTTTTATAGTACTATACTGTATTTATTTTTTAAAAAATCAATGTATAAGCAGATCTGTGCAGTTCAAACCCGTGTTATTCAAGGATCAACTGTATAATAATGTCTCTGTCATAGTTTGCATTAAATTCTACCTTATTTGGAATACTATTCCACCTCATTCTGGTTCATATTAGCCTATTTCCATCCTCTTATATCAATTTTTGTTTTTGTTTCTTTTGTAAACGTACAACCAGAATCTTCTAATTGGTTATTTAATCCATTCATATTTATTTATAATCAGTGCTACATCCAAATTTTTGCCACTTTCTTTTTTTTTTTTTTAAATGTTTTATTTATTTCTAGGAGAGAGAGAGACAGCATGAGCAGGGGAAGGTCAGAGAGAGAGGGATTGACAGACTCTGAAACAGGCTCCAGGCTCTGAGCTGGCAGTCAGCACAGAGCCTGACGCGGGGCTCGAACCCACAAACCGCAAGATCATGACCTGGGCGAAAGTCGGACGCTTAACCAACTAAGCCACCCGGGCGCCCCTGCCACTTTATTTTCTATTTACTGTAATCTTTCTCTATTCCTCCTTCTGCCTCCCACTAGACAAACTGATTAAGTTACTTCTCATTTTTGTTTTACCTTTTTTTTTTCAGATCTTTTTTTTTTTTTACAAATAGTTTATTGTCAAATTAGTTTCCACATAACACTCAGTGCTCATCCCCAAAGTGCCCTTC